>NW_020451304.1:0-48076 GCF_003343035.1 Apteryx rowi
GCAGTGCAGTGGTGCAGCTTTTGGGGGCGGGTGCACACCGAGTTAGGGTGCAGTGCAATGCAGGGGTGCAGCTCTTGGGGGGGTGCAGCACCGAGTTAGGGTGCAGCGCAGTGCCGTGCAGGGGTGCAAGGCTCAGCCCCGAGGAAGCTGCAGGACTCTCCAGCGGAGCCAGGCAGGCCACAGCAGTGCTGTTTCGGCACAGGTGTGATCTCGGGGGTGTCGGGATCACGCGGTTGAGGAGATCCCCTAGTTGGGCCGGGCCGCGGGGAGACCGGAGAGAGGACGGGGCAAGACACCCGAGTGGGGCACGGAAGACCAGCACCAGCTGAAACGTGCCCAGCCGCCGCGCCAGGAGCAGGGCAGGTCCCACGCAGCCCTGCACGGCCTGGTGGCCAGAGGAGCCCCTACCTGGATCGCCGCCGGGGGGACGCGCTCCTCCCGTCCGCGCCGCTGGCTGCCCGTGCACGATCACTGATCACCAGGGTCTCGGCTGCACCCGGTGCAGCGCGGGCAGGTGCCAGGCAGAGCCCTGCGCCGCGCGCGAGCCTGGGGACAGAGTCTCCGTCGGGGGCCCTTATCCAAGGGCAAAGGCCAGAGGCAGCCCTTTGCCCCCATCGCCTCCCCGCAGGGCAAAGGCTGTGCCAACTCGCCGGTGCCTCAGCCCCGCACAGCCATTCTGCACCTGGGAACGAGGACAGTGTCGTGGTGACCCCAAAACCCACAGGGGCTCATTCACCCCTGTGCTGCGTGGAGCTGCCTGGGCAGCAGCCAGGTGCTCGCGCCACGACCCTAGAAATATTCCCCAGAGATTTGGGGGCCAGACTTGCTGACTTTGCCACTGCCCACCCCCTTCACCTTACTCCACCCTTCAAAATACAGGAATTGCCTTTCATGAAGTTAGCTGGCTTTGCTAACCCCTCACGAGCTGCAGCTGAGCCAGCGCATGAAGATTTCACAAGCTATTGCACAAGTCTCAGCAGTAAACAGACCGCTATGGAAAAGAATGACAAGAGCAACTGCCAAAACTTGCATGCAGGAGGGAGCATGCGAAAGAAAAGCAGCCAGGGCCCAAAGGATCCCTTGCACGGCGATACACAAAAAGGAGCTGGGTTTGTTTGAACTCAGAAAGACCCAGGTAGAAGAAGTGAGAACTTGCCCCACAGGAGCGTCACCTGGTGAAAGCACCCTCTCCTTGATCCTGTTGGCATCCTTGCACACAGGGAATTGGAGCTTCGTCCGGGCACCACGCTGTCCAAGAGCAGGGAAAATTAGATGAGGAGTAAACTCTACTGCAGTCAGAGCAAAAGTCTTTGCCTCCGAACTTTCAGAGCAGAGTATTACACCGTGCCTCGGGAAACGGCAATGTAACATACCCTCTGCAGTCAGGGAACCAAAGGGACCTTTTGTGGAACAGGGAGATTGTTTTTACCTATGTTTTCCAGAGTGGCTGTTTTCCAGAATCTGCTCTTCTGGGTGTAAAGTTTTCACCCTTCAGCCTGTGGATTTTCATGCCATAGCAGTGCTCCTTGCACTCAGTGTCACACGCACAGGAGGCAAATGCCCCAGCTCCCTGTTCCTCCTGGTGGCCAGCAGGCTACTCCCGTGCCACGCTTTAGGAGAAACACCACCTGTATCGGCAGGAATGAGAAAGCAGCAGCATGCTGGCATCCTGGGAAAACAGTCCCTTTTCGTCCTTGTCAGGGACATCTTTTAGCCAATTATGGACAGGAAATCGGCTGAGGAGTTTTAAGTCTTGCAAAATATCAGTTGAGTCTCTCTGGACTGGCTGGGCGAGACACGTGGATTTTGGGGAAGTCTGGGATCCTGAGTGAGAAGGAAGAATAGCCCAGAGTGAACCCAGCGAAACGCACGGGCCGCAGCGCGCGCCTCACGCCTAGGAGCTGACAGCATTTTCTATTTTTACTCAGTCACTAAGAAACAATAAAGGAGGGAACTATTTATGGGAAAGTAATTGCACTCCAGAGGAACGGGGAGGTAAGCACCGCTGGGGTGCTCTAATCCCCAGGGCTATGCTTGCAGCAGCCGGAGATGTTTACTGAGAAACTGCCCCTCCTTTGCTGGCAGCCCCTTGCTCCAGCTCCCCTCCTGGAGCCAATTAGCAGGACAGTGTGGCCAGACAGACTCTGCCCTGGAGAACAAGCCTTGGTGCCATGCCTTGCGCCCTGCTCCCAAAGGTGCCCAGCAGAGCCTGGGGAAGCAGGTTCAGAAGATGAGCCATGCAGGATTTGGTTGCATCAGTCCACTGAATAATACAGCTAATCAATAAGCAGTTTACTATCTCACATTCCTCCATGGAGCTTCAAGTTTTTAGCTAGGCTGACTAACAATCCTCAACTTCTGCTTCAATGTCTATCTCGTCCAGCGCTCCAAGCGTTTTCTAAAAAGTCATGCAATGCGGCCAGAGGCACAGTGAGATGGGCAGATACAGAAGCCCGAGCAGCACTCAATCATAACGGCGGCTACAAAAGATTAACAACAGGGAGAGGTTTTTAGGATCCTGCATGAATAAATGCAGCTCAGTTCATTTATGGCATCACTTGTTTTGAAAGCTGTGGCTGATCTCACATGTGTGAGAACGAGACACTGGAGTACAGAGCGGTGATCTGTGGGCTGCATTGTAGACATAGCTGGGGCAATGGAAAATGTGAAAGCGACACAAAGAAACAATGCAAGTGATTGGCACGACGACTGCAACAAGACTCAACAGCACCACTGGCATTCAGTTTGCTTTCAGCTGCAGAGGAGGGGGGAGTCTGCCGCATACAAAAGGCTATTGAAAAGGTGTTTGTCCGAAGGAGCAGTGCCAAGAGTTAGACAGACTGGTCTCCAACTGACTTACAGACCTCAGGAGAGGGGTTACTGAGATATGCCTTACTGATCTACAGCACAGAGGAGCTAAGCACGCAGTTAAAGCCACAGCTAGGGCTACTGCTCAGGTTGGGCAGGGAAGTTCGGGATAAAAGGAGATTTGCTTAAAGACTTGAAAGGTATCCTGGCCATTTAAAAAAGACAGCTGCAGGCAGAGTTCAGAGCAGGAAAAAAGTTTCAAGGATCAAAATTTAAAAAAGCAAAAAAAAGCAGCAGAAGCAGGAGGCAGAAAGGAGGCAGGTCACAAGTGAGATCACAAGCCAGCTTTCGTGAATATCAAAGCATCAACAAGCTTTGAGAGCAGCAGTGTCCAGCTTTACTCGCTCTAGAAGCACAAGCAAGCTTCCCTTTTCAGGGCAGCCGGGCTGTCACACTGCACAGCGTTGCAATACCCGTGGAGCGCAACAGTTACCGTCTCTGAACCCGGAGGGATAACAGTCATACCTTGATACTGCTGTACAAGAAAGCAGCAAGCAGCAATGCAGAACCTAGCAAATCCGAGGAACAATTTCTCACATCTCTCGACTGAAAAATGCTTCTCAAAGTAATATATAAGACCTTAGCTGCAAAGTTAACTCGATTTCATCATCTGTATCAGAGGAAGGGGTGAGAATTCAACTTCCTGCTTTGAAAGAAAGAAAAAAAAAGAAGAAAGCAAATGTCAGAATTGAAATGTGTTTCAGATTCCTTGGTGGACATCATATATTATGGAGAGAGTGAAAACATGCAAGTACAGAACATGGTGCTCTTGAGTAGATGCTACAGAGTTTAGCTAGAAGAGCACTACATTAAATTTCTCCTTTCAAGTTCTCCTTCAAAAGGCTGGAAAGCATTTCGTAGAAACAAGCACCTGCTGCTCAGTGCGGAGAGCTGAAGACAGAGGACAGCTTCAGGACCTTTGTGAAATGAGTTTATGCAGAAAGACAGGCCATGAACACTGGTCTCCTCCTCCTGAAAACAGCAAACAAGAATAGCCCTTTTCTTCTCCTCCTGTTTGTGCAGCTGTAGTCTCGCTGGCAGAGGGAGAATGAGCTTGAACCCTGGAGAAAGGGGAGAAAAAAAAAAGTGAGTTCCTGGGAAAAGCACCCTATCGCCCAGACTTGCACGTTAAGGCTTTTGCTTTGTTCCTAGATTCATGTTCAGACATTTCATTAGCATTCCCTGCTCGCTCCCTCCTCATCCTCTTTTATCATGATGTGCCAGCCACAAGCATAGTTGTTTTTTTTTTTTTTTAAACAACAGATTGAAAAAAATTTAATAGTACAGCTAAGAGAACAACAGCCATATACCAGCTATCACAGCACACCTCTCAGCTGGGGAGAGGATATTAGCTGGACAAAGCCTGGTTTCTGTTAGACTCGAACAGAAATTGTAATTTACTGCCAGTCTTTGCCAGTTAGCTGCGTATAGGCTGTTTTGGCAGCCAAGACAGCTCCTCTCTGCGAGAGGCAACAAATAAGCACCTCGCTGAAAGAACGTACAGCTGTTACCCAGGAACCTACTCACTGTATCTGCTTTCAGATCCAAGTTAAAACAGAACAAAACAGGCAGGCTAAACTGTCTTCCTAAAGCCAACGAAAACAAACTCGGGGACGCTTTGTGCTGGAGCCCAATTTTACCAAGAACTCGAGCGAGTTGCCCTCTCCTGCCCTGATGGTAGGTCCAGCTGCTACGGAGAGCATCCCTTGACCAGTAGCAGATTTAGCCTCCAGGGAACATTCAACAACCGATTTCAACAGGCAAGGAAAGATTTTTTGGTTTTGACATTAACACAATTGGTCTTTGGTTACAGAGAGAAACAAACTCAGTTTTACCATAGAAACACTTCTAGTGTCAGTATTTATTTTACCTTAATATACATTTATACAGGCCATAATAAAAAGGCTATTACGCAACAGTTCAGTGAGTTATTACCTAGTTTCAAGAATAATGCATGCAATTACAAAGGAGAGGTAGAAACACCGTATTAAAGACCTAAAAATACAAACATTATATAAACACTTTCAAATTAACTGTTGGAATTTCATACAGATAAATAAGGTAAAAAGTACATTACTCTGTCAAAGTAAAGGAAACACATGGTTATCCGAACACTGAAACAATATTTTGATGTGTAAGCCCTGTACAATTTTGTCAAATAGTTCAGACCACTGTGTTTAAGAGGATTAAAATGATTTTGTCCTGGAGAATGGTTTATTCAAGTATTCAAGCAGTTGAGTAACAAAAGAGTCCCAAAAATAAAATATAGGAACCATTTCCAGAGAAGCTGATCTGCCTAAATACTTTGCAAAACGGTCCTGATGATCTCATGGGATGCTTGAAATGATAATGCCTATAAGGCTAAATGAAGCTTCCCACCTCTCCCCCAAAATGCACACAAAATAATCCTGATTTTTCACACACTGCACGTAGAAATTCTACGTCGACCTATCAGCATCCCAAATCCCAGCTTTTTTTCTGTTTTTGCACGGCTCCTTGCAAAACCTCTCATTTTACAGTATTCCTTGTAATACTGCCCAAGCAACGAACTACAGAGAACTGTCATTACACCCCTAGAGACTGCAGGCATCAATGCACATATCGCATGCACAACAAAAGATGCAACCAAATCTATATAAAAAGCAACCAACCAGCAACTCAAAACATTTCTATTACTGAGAAAGTCCAGAGCAGTAGTTACTCAAGTATTAGACAAATAGGTATAAAATGGAAAGGTTCACATGAATACAAGTTTTTACAGTTTGTTTGAAAGTCTTCTAGAAGCTACATTTGAAATTCTTAAAAGAATTTTATGTACACTGAAATGAAATTCAGCCAAGTCTGTTGTGCCTTCTTTTTTTTTTTTTTTATACAGTTCTTCAAAAATGAATATACAGTTGCTTTAGTAAATTAGTGCAAAACAGTGTTTTGGAAGAAGATCATCAAATTGTATCCACATCAGCCGAAAATCCACAGGGGATTCTGCACAGATGGAGCGCATTTTCTTCCATTACCAGCTTTCCACCATGTAAAAAGTGCTTCCTCACCATCCCTTCATATGACAAGCTGAGCCAAGTTTACAATATATGAACTCAGATCCAAGCCAACTTAGCTCCAAAAGCTTCAAACAGCACTTGTACATGGTTAGGATTTCCCAAATTCACTCAGCCACATTTTAATGACAGTTAAAAAATATTTCCACAAACATTTCAGGGAATCTTCCGAGGGAAATGTCTTTATGTACCTGATGCAGAAGGATCCACTCTCTATATACCTCAGGAGGAAAAAGCCCCTGTCATTCAAGTCAAAGCACACGTACAAGAATCAGTCTGAAATGCAAAGACAGATTCTCTTAAACTCTGCTGCTAGGAAAAAAAAAAAAAAAAATCAACCAAAAAAGGAGCTGCTGGATCAGTAAGGCAGGTTTTCTACAAGTGTACTTTTGGAATTTCTCCTCTTTGAATATGCTGCTGTTTCTTTGGTAGTCACCACAGAAATGTAAGAATCATCTTCTACATGGGGCAGAACAAGGACAACAATTAAGCTGTAGTGAAAAAAGTGCAGTATCACTGATGTGGTCCCTTATGTTCACACCATCTGGTCCTTGGGATATTCCTACTGCTCATATACAGCCACTGTGCTATAGCAAAGTGCAGAAAGCCTTCGCTCGATGCTAGATTTATCTGAAAACAGAGGTTAAAAACAGATTAATCTTACAATTCATTAACTGCATGTAATTTTCAGTACTTTCATTATTCAGCATAAACTTACATTTGTGTACATTTTCTATATCTGCAGGGTCCTGCAGTATTTTAGTCAGTCCTTCCAGCAGCAGGGCTGCTTTGTGGTATCGATATGTAATATCTTCAGTTTGCTGAAACATCTCATCTAGAGCTGCTGACTGAACCTGGAATCATTCAGTAGATTGAGTTACATAAATTGCTTAAAGCAAATATTGAAATGAAAAATGAAAAATGAATGATATAAAAGTGTCATTAAGAAACTATTTTTGAGTCTTAACTAAGCTGATCTGTTTTTATGACAGTAAGACAACAAAATGAAGTTTAAGAGAACATAGTCCCTGTGCTGTATTAGCTCAGGATGTTCTACACCCGTAGGCTATAAAACACTTTTTCATCTGTTGTCTACATGTGTTATAATATATTCTGAAATTACAACAACACATGAATAAACATGCTTGTTCTCATGCCTACATCCTCTTGTGAAGAGGACAGGTTAACTGTGTACGACTACATCATTATCAGGGTTAAGCACTATTTGCCAAGATCTTTTGTGCGACACCTCCGTTAGAAAAGACTTCCCTCTCATCAGAAAGGCAGTTAAGTCTCCTATATGCTTTCTGCATCTGCTCGCCAGCAGATATAAACAACATTTATTAGCTGCAAGAAAAAACTTCCGCATGCTTCGTACTGGAGTTGCTTTGTCTGGACAGGCTGATGTTCCTCAAACAGGACTAGTGGATTAAGGAAGCTACTGCTGTTGTTTCTACACTTCAGTAAGCCTTATTGAACAGGGCTTCAGCATGCAGAGTCCTGTTAGAGACTCTGCAGCTTAGGAGTTCATTTCCCTAGTGTTTATGTAGCAAATGTGCTGATGTGGGGGAACATCTCCGAGGAACAGCATCTGCCAGGAACTTTAACTACAGTTAAGGGAGAGCAGGAAGGAAAATGAAAGACTAGCAAAAATTACCATGAACAAAATTCTGGAGACATATATGCTATTTTCTGGTTATGCTGAAGAGGTATGTGAGAGAATGAAGCAATGTATTACTGATCTCAATATCTTATCATCTAAGCAACAGGAGTGACTTACCATTTCTACAGCACAGTTATAGATGAGTTTCTCTGCAGTTACACTGTTGATTTCATCAATGAACCTTTGCTTATCCGAGAAGAAACGATTCAACTTTTCTGTTAGTTTCTTGCACATACCGATACAGAATTTGTATCTCTCATTGAGGCTTTTCACAACTGGAAAAAAGTTAAGAGGAGATTTAAATACCTCATAACCTAAGTTCAGCTTTTTCCAGCATTAGCAAAGTCTGTTTAAAATTCTGCTTTTAATGTTTATTTACTCGGCCACTTTATGAAAGAAGTATATATCAAATTCTTTCCACTTCATGTTAACAACTGCCCTTTCTAAAAAGTTATTAACTGCATCCTTTTTGCCATCATAATCATGCAGTTGTATACGTCTACAGTTCTCTTGTTCAGAAGGAAACAAACATAAATGTTGCAGCTTAAGCTTTTTTAGTGATGTATCACTAAAGAAAATTCACAAGCAAAGCAAATTAGATTATATTGCATCTACCTTGCTTAACAGCAGTGGATGGATTCAGTTTCCCTGATTTGACCTGTGCTTTGGCAAGATGCAGAGAAGATGCTAGCAACTGGGCTGCTTTCATATACAACACCAGCTGCTCTACTTGTCTGGGGAAAAAGAAAATAATTATGTATCAAAAAACCTTTTTTGAACACATTCAAGCTTTGGGCAGACACTGCTTTTAATCACAACTGTACACAGGACATGCCAGCAGCAGAAAGGGAAGACAGATGTCTAAAATGCAACCCCACCCTCCCCTCACTCCACAAACACCCTGTCACGGGTTGGGAGTCCATCTGCTCATCTGGTAGATGCAGCAGCAAATACAAACTGCTTTAATGTATACGCATTTTAGAAAGGAGCACTTATTTATGGGGACTGACTGCCCGAGGTCAACGTCCTACCACAAGTGACTGGGTGTGCTTTTCTAGCAGCGTCATTTCCTGTGCCCTGGAATTCTCACAGTCGTGAAAAGCAAACACACTTTGCAGTTTCTTTTTCAGGAAGAAGGCAGGAAATGGAACTGCCCTTTCCCACCACTCCAAATCTCTCTTATTTCTCCTTACTTCTGACTCTGTGTTAGGGCTGATCGGTTCCACTGAAAAAAGGTCAAATTTGACTCCCCATCTGATTTCCACCCCAGTGCTGCTGTTTCAGCCCGGTCACCAGTAACGCAGAGGGCTCAGAACTCATTGAAGCTGCTGCACAGATTTCCAGGCCTGGCAATACACTACCATGCCTCAAGCCTGCAGCCCCTATTTTCCCCAATTCAAGCAGCAGGCCAGAAAACACTGTCCTCTTATTTACCTGCCAGCAAATGTCTCTGTCCTTTGCTCTTTCTGATCTCTTTTCAGTTGTCAGAAATGTATTCCTATAAAGTATTCTATACAGTAAAGCAATCAGTCCCAACAAAGGGAAGGCACAGTTTGTCTGAATACATTTTTGATGTATTTGATATTCACTAACTCTCTGGATACTATTTGACTGCATACTTACCCCCATTCTTTGCTTAGCTGGCTGATCTGATCAACAACTATGCTCTCTTGGATTTGGTACAGTGAAACTGCAGAAGTGCACAGGTCTGGGTTTCCTCCTCGTACTGCTGTCAGATCCAGAACACATTCTGTAAATGTCAGCATCATGTTTAGATGACGCAGTGTATCTGTATGTTCTCTCTGTCAGAGGGAAAAAAAGACAACAATTTAACCATTATAAACTATAAGGCAAATAAATACACATAAAACTCTTGTTAGTCACTGGAGGATTTCCTCAGTATGTCAACTCTATGCAGAAATCACACTGCAGTACAGCCAGCACTAGGGACTACAGGACCAAGTGGATCCAAAAGGATTAACAGACATTAACTTGTTTTTTTCTTTCTTAATGATTTCAAGATATTGCAGCTTATACTTCAGAGTCTTTTGACAAAGTCAAAGGAATTTGGACATGGAATTCTATGTTTGTTGAAACCTGAGAGACTAAAGGAATCACAAGAGGGACATACTATTTATTATTATATTATCAGCAACTCAAAAGTATGCTCGGCACTTGTATGAGAAGCCAGGAAGAACATTTGGCTTTTATTATATAACAGACCTGATATCTACAAGAGAACTGATCTAAAGCTTCATACTTATCTGCTTCACTCCAATTTACACTTAGATCTTGAATTATATTTTGTTAAAGGTGGCTGTTGCCAAAGTTCACAATTTAAATCACTTCTCTTGGAGCTAACAACTCATGCCTTGTGGGTGACTAAAAGATACCACATGCATAGTTTCTGTTCAAGAAAAAAAAAAATCAGACTTCAAAACTAGTCAAACATATCTTAGCAATACTTAAAACCTTTTAATTAGAAATACGGGTCTAAATACCTTTTAAACACCATCTGCGGGAAGAATAGAGTATACTGTCAAACATTCACAACATAAAGATTCAATATGTATCTAAGCACCTTCAGCAAGATGTGAATGAGAAAACAGAACAGCAGTCTGCCTTGAGACATCTGCAGTCCAAGGATAGCATTCTGGTGAAAGACCATCCCTGATCTGTGTTTTTAAAGTGTCACTCCTCCACATATTCAAAAAAATATAGGACACACTTCCCACGAGTAGGGTTTAATGTCATCTGCTGACTGTGAAGCAGCAGCTAAAAACCAATGCCCAGAGGGACATTGCTACTGTCAGCACCCACGTCCAGAGAGTTGGCATTAAAACACAGGCATCTTTGGAAGGCTCTGGTGAACAAAAGCAGTCATGTTCCTTTGGTTACCTATTCAAATACATGAAATGCCAGGAATAACCACCAAAGGGAAATGGCCACAATTGATACATGAACATTTTCAAGGTTTTAAGAAGGAGTATGGGATAGTGAAGAGGAAACTACCAAGAACACTGAGCAGTTCTGTTTGTACCATGTCTCTGTTTTATTAGCATTATACATTATAAAACATTAAATTATTTTTTCTATACCTCCATTAAAGTTTCCTCAGGCAATTCAGGAGCTTCAAAAGTGATAAAGCCCTCTAAGCTGGGAGGCGAAGTACCATAAGGCATGTACTTCAGACTCGGAGCTGCCTCGGCTCCCGGAGGAGAAGAACCCATATAAATACCAGGAGGGGAGCCCATATATACACGGCCACTAGTAGAGCAGAGAGACCCTCCAGAACTGTTTGATCCAACTACAAGAAAAATAACACACACATTCAGTCTAATAGGTTGTTCCATCTCACAGCTCTGGGGCTGCAGATGGTAGCAAATGACAAATCAGTAGCCACCACAGATTAACTCTTGGGAAGCTCTCCTCGCTGTTCCTTGCATTACTCTGTAGAGAATGCAAAGGCTACACCTTAATGGACAGTGATGATTTATAAAACAGACACTGGAAAAGAGCTGACAAGGATTCCAAGGCAGACAGTCTAATAGTACAAACCAAAGGTTGTGCTACAGCTCACAAAAGCACACTGCTGCAGATTTAGACTCCAATTCACCTTCAGCAGACGAAGGCCTTTACCTTGTGATCTTTGATATTGGGCAACATAGTCAATGTGTGCTGAAATGCAGTCAAGCTCACGCTTGGGTGTTGTTTCTTGTACACTGCACAGCAGTGGGTAAAAATGCAGAATCAAAACCACTAATTTTTCCTCTCCACCATAGCATAGATGCTGTTAGAACGCCCTAGGGTGGAGTAAAACTGTGTACAACAATTTGCACATGACTGAACAGTAAATTGGTGGCTCTGGCCCTCTCTTTAGGAGAAAAGGCAGAAAGTCTGATATGCATCATCATTTACATGGCACTTCTCATTGTATGGCCTAGAGGACCTACTGCACTAGGCAGTAAGCAGGTTACTGTCCCAAGAAGTGGGGAAGGCTGAATATTGCATTTGACAGCAATCCACAGTTGCCAGGGAAGCCTTACCTGAGGTGGTTCTTGTTCTGAGGATCATATGGGTGCAGGTAGGAGGGGTGGCGCTGCTTGGAGGGGACCCAACAGTAAACATGACAGCCCGAGAACTTGCCCCACTTCCCATGGAAGGAGGTACCATTGCAATTCCACAGGCCCCTGCTGGAGCTGGGAGAAAAAATTGTATCAAGTCAGGCCTTATTTACATATGACCATATAAATTAGTAGTTACATGCAGCAACTCGATAGCACTGCAACACAACATGGTTTGACATAGATCCAAGACTTGGACTAGTCAGAAGGTCTGACAGCAAAAAAACACAACAAGCAGAGTGGATGGCCTTGGCCATACACAAACAGATCAACATGCAGCCAGTGCCTTCATGCATCTTTCTACTTTCCATCTCTCTCAGCTCTAATCTTGCCTAGAGAAGAGCAACAGAGGCTCTTTGTGAAAGCCTGAGGACAACGCTTCAGTCCTGCAGTAAAACGATGCGACAGAAAAATTCTGAAGACAGACCATGGCTGACCTAGGGGCCAAAAACCAGCCCTGTCTGCAGAACTCCTTTCCTCTGCTTAAAAACAAGGTGAGAAAGCCTGGCAGCCACTTGTGGCAAGGCACCAGTGATATTAAAAAGAGATAAAATAAAAAAAGAGAGAGATGAGCCAGAATTACATAAACTGACTTTCATATGAAAACAAGGTAGAATTAGGAAATGAAACAGCCACAGATGAGGTTTAAAAAAAATCCCTAACCAGCACAAGCAGTTGTGATATCGCTGTTTAACAAAATCCTGTGATAGATATTTTTAAGGTAATGTTATTTTTTATTCCCTCCCCCCCCCCCCCAAAAAGCCTCCTTCACTGATTACAGCAGTGCTAAAAATTGTTGGAACCATTTATGAAACTTGAAAGCAGAACTCTATCTCGTTGGCACTCCATAATGACAACTGGGATGTATCAATCTGTTCATTACCTGTATCCATTGGTCGCTCTGTATTGAGGCTGTCTGTACTGCCTTGATATAACTGGCCACCAAGGGTAGTCTTTACTTGTTGATCCGATAGCTTCCCAGTACTGACAGATCTAGACAGAAAAATTCATGAATTCACAACAAAATTCTTAAGGTAAATCTAACTTGCAGCTGACGCTGACTTTCAAATTATTGGTATTTCTTACAAATAATTCTTCAACAAAAGAACAGAAAGTCTGAAAGTCTCACTGTTCACCACAGACCTACTGTAATAGAGCTAACCATAAAAATACAGAGACTTTTTCTCTTAGAAAGTTATATTCCAATTTTTGTCATACGGATTTTGAACTAAAAACTGAAAAGGCTTCACAAAGGCAATAAGAATTCCATATTCAGATAATAAAAACAAACAAAAGGGAACTAGACAGCAACATGAACTGCTTCAGGAAGTCCATGCTATATTTATACGCAGTACAGAAAGTTTCTGTTGTATATACTAAACCTCAACATCCACTCAGCAAGAGTTATAGACCTGACAGAGACCACTTTCTGCATGCTTTGCCTCTCCAAATTGCTGTGCGCAATGGACTTTCTCCTGCCAAGTTACCTAAGCAGCTTTACAGGTTGTAAGTGTTACGGTGCCTACCTGCCAAACGCAGCTTTATTGTGCTGTTCTATTGCCTGCTTTTCACTCCCTTGCGTTGAGTGGAAGTGGGTGAAATCCCTTGGGTCAGTGATGTCTTTAGGCTGCAAAGGGGCATCTACTGATCCCTGGCGACTAGCCAGGGCTAGCAAGTTTGAGGACGCTTGAGTTTTAGGTATTTTGAAAGGAGCTGTTGCCTTAAAGAATCAAAGACCAAGAACACACCAAAAACAAGGTTAGCATCCCAAAATATTCTTGGGGATAGTTTCAGGCAATGTGTTACCATTTCACACTTTACAAACAGCGTATAACTTAACGAACCTTAGTAGGAGAGCCAATGATTGTTGGTAATGGAGTTTTGAACAGCCAGTCTGAACTCCGAGGTGACGATCCCATATGTTTGGTAGGTGATGTTCCCAGGCTGCCCGGCCTACTTGGTTGTGGCGAATGGCTATATCCGTACCCAGCATAGGATGGGCACACCGGGTCTGAATGCTGCTTTCTGAGCTTCTGTTTGTTTTGATAGATATCTGTGAGAGTAGGAGCACTCTGCAACCTAGCTCCCATCAAAAGCGACTGTGGAGACTGAGACGGTGGTATTGGAGAACCTGGAGGGACAACAGACAACAACAAAGAAAAATTCTACTTGCAGTGCTTGGAAACATATCAATGAAACCCAAAACGTTAGAGACTGATGGCAATCTGAAAGGAAATAGGACTTGATCATCAGCTGGCTAGAAGGCAAAGAGAATGCATTTACCATTTTTTTGGACGAAGGCTACATACACTGATCAGATGATGCACATGTTCAAGCTGCCAAGAGGCAAGATTTCAGGGTGACAGCTGTACTGGCAGCCACAGTACCTTTGGCAAGCTGCACCAAGACAAATAAAGTGATTGGATTCAGCAGAAATGGCATAACCAACACTTAAGTTTCAAGTGCAGCAGCCAAGACTCTAGGTTGAATAGAGGTTCTCAAACACTGGAATTATATTCTTGCAAACAGCATGGTGAATGCAACATTGCATGTTACATAATGTAATGACTTGGTTCACAGCCACAAAAGGCATCTCATGGTTCTGCATAAAAAGTAGATCCTAAAAGAACTGTGTTATTCAGATGAAATGGTTCAGGATCTTTACTTTGGGCAGTCATTCATGTTTTCCTCGGTCAGAAGGACTATTTTTCAAAAGCTCACTACGTACAAAATAAGTCTCTGCTACAGTATGAGTGTAAAGTTTCTCCTGAAGCAAATGGAAACAAGAGAGCTATAAACAGACATTTAAACAGTGGGCTTTGGAGAGATTTCCTACAAACATCTCACCTGCTAAGAAGTGCCATTCCCCTTTCAATATAAGGGGAAATAACCTGAAATTCGATTAAACTGTCTCTTACTTGTGATATTTTTATGTTTTCATGATGAGGAACTGTGTCAACTTTCAAATAGTAGTTAAGACATCAGCTTTATGGTCACAGCTTCCCAGATGAAACACTTGTCTTTGTAACCTCCAAGAACTGACATTGAAGTGATGACAATTACACTCACCCTTTAGAAAACTGCAAAACTTAGAATGAACCATATTAAATAGTTTTTCATAGGCTGCACTGTAAATTAATATGCAAAATTCGTAAGTGCTGGATAAGGCAATCTTCCGAGATTGGCTCCATTTCATAAATGTGTGTTTGAAAAACCACCTCAAACACTTTCTTGCAGTTTGCTCAGTAAAGTGCCTAGCTGTTAAGCCACATCTTTCATCAACCTTCTTAAGCCTGTGATTTTACTAGTTAAATTTTGAATATGAGCTACTTCATCTTGATTTCACTCCAGTCCCTTAAACAATGTGTTTTAAAATCACCTTTCTGCCCACAGCTCCAACAGAGTGCTCAAGTCTATTTCTCACTGAATTCCCAGCCAAGAGTTTCCTTGTTTGAAATCCCTCTGCTCCTCTGTCAATAGCATTGAAACTCATCAGCTGTTGCTTCAGAAACGAGTTTTAAACCCCACTGGCTGTCCTTGTAGTGTCATCACCATCACAGGGAAGGCTTCTGAATTCAGAGTTTCTCTTCTGCTGCCACTGGCAGCAAAAGCAACTCAACTAGCTGAGATGCTACATTAAGACAGACATCTTCAGTCCCTAGGAAGTCTCAGTACAGATGACCTCACTTCACCCAGAAGCAGAGACAGCTTCCCAGACTCATTTACATGCTTAGAAACAGACATGCTGCAATTTGTGGTATTTTACAAATAGAATACCACCACAGTCACTTGAAATTAAGAAATAATACAAGTCAAATGGGAAAAGAATGCAGGAAGATGATGATGAAGTGAAACATTAAGTACTCTTAAAGCCAGAAAAACAGAACCGTGGTATGTTACAAGTGAGTTTACTGCTGGCAAAAGGCACTAAATCAACAGTTCTACAAGACTGCACCCAAAGAAAAGATGCAACAAAAACATTCTTCATATTCTCTTCATTTTCCCTCAGTTTTTCTTTTTAAAGAGAAAATAATTATTTCAAATCTGATGATTCAGTCATTCCTTGTCTTCTGCTGAAACTGCCAGTAGTATGGCAAATACGATGGCAATTTTTGAGACATGGTGTAGGACTTATTTCATATGGATGAAACAATGCCCAGGTATTAGAAATATATAAGTACTCCAAGAAATGAATGCTCTATCATCTCCAGGTGATTTTGGGAAGTGTTTAAACATGGGGGAAGAGGGCAGAAATCACACTGCAAGTTCAGCACTACCTCTTACAATGTCAAAAAAAGAGAGTATATTTAATATTTTAGATAAAGAACTTGCACCTAAGCTGTGAGTAGAGCAGAAGAACAATGTGCTGCTAAGTTGCACATTCTTTCATCCCATCTGTCTGATGTYACAGAAACATTCAGTCTCACAGGGTCTCAAAACATCTTGAAGTCCTTTTATTCTCTCTGATCACTGCTTTTTCTGCTGGCATGCCCAAACAATTTATGACTGGCAAAGCTTACTGAACGCTTAGCAATACTAACATCAGATCCCAGTCAATTTCCAAAGGGAATGACGAAAATGTGTTGTAYGCTGAACACTGGCAGCTCTTCCTCCCTTTTCTGAGCACCAGCATGACAGAACTGGTCTATCAAAACCAGATTCTAAGTATGTTACTACCATTCATTATCATCTATCCACTTCCACCCCTGATCAGCAATCTAAGACAGACATTATCAGAGTTCCTTTTTAATTTTGAGAAAAAGAAACCATGGCATCCCTCATTGCCTAGAGAGTTAATTATGGGGAAAAGAGTCTTGACATAGCCAGAACTGGGCTAAGTTTTTATGAAACATCAGTTCATCACTTATCCAGCGTCTCCTATTAACTCATATTAATGTAGTGCTGACCCTCCTCCCCCTTCACAAAATCCTGTAGAAGCTGTATCAAAATAGTACTGGTTGCATTGTCTGAAGTCACTCACCTGAAAAATTTCTACTCCTTGATTCATGTCCTTGAAGCTGTCCGCAACAACAGTGTCCAAGCTGCTCAGGTATGGTTCCAACTATGCAAACAAAATCAAAATGCAAATTTACATTTTATACTTCACCTACAAAGGAAAACAAAGCAAAACAAAACTTATTTTGTTTACTTTTGTCAGTCATTTAACAGAAATGATTTCTGCAAACATGATCTAGCTGGGCAGATTTTAGTTTTAAGATAATTTCAAGCACAAATTACTGTTCCGAATTACTGTTGCAGATAAACCTCCAGTAATTATTAAGAATTTATGGGCTCACCTAGTGGTGAAGGAGAGTACGGTCTTGAAGATCCTGTGGATAACCTGCGCCCAACACCCTGTGCAGTGTCTGCTGGTACTGGAGAACAGGAGCCCATCTTCACAAAGCCCATCGGGCTAGTATTCGAGCGCCTCACAACCGCAGCTCTAACACAGTGAAAGGAAGGTTACAAACACTATAGTAACTGTGGTTCTTCAAGATAAGCTTCAGAATCCTCTAAAGAGTACAATAATCAGTTAAAGAAAACACCGATATTTAACAAGAAAGCTGTGAAGCTGAAGTTTATTAAACTAATAAGCTGAGCCTTCCACACTGAAAAAAGCAACATTTAATTCCCTTTGTTCATATTGGGATTTTAACTTTTAATGCCATAATAGCTTGTTTAACTAGAGAAATTTAAAACAGATATCCCTTAGTACATGGACTCCTACTCTTCAGACAACTCAATCACATTTGTAATTTCACAACTGAGTGAAATGCAATGCTGCAAATGCCAGTTTTTATGGTAGGAAAAGGAAGGGACCTACAAAAAAAAAAAAGACAAAAAGTTTTAAGGACTGGACCTGGCATATAGGTCACAAACTTAGAGAGGATTATTCAAGAGAAAGATCCTTCCCACATGTAGCAGCAGTTATAAAATCAGAGATCCTGAAAAACCCAAAGAACCATGGGTCTATTTTTAGAAAGATCACTGGTTTTGGGTAGTCTGTTTCTTCAGCTTTCACCCTCCCGATCCTGTCTGCCTCATGGTCTATAGTAAGTTTGTCACGCTAGAGCTTTGTATTAAGACACACTGGTTAATCAGCACACCAAAAAAATGTTCCTTGATATTCTACAGAACAATGCATTCATCTCATCACTGACATGTGAAAACAAAACATAACTTTTACTGACATTCTAGTTCATGATGTAATGCCACATGCTACACAGAGGAATAAAAAAGCAAGACTTGATGTTTTACCTTCTTGGGTAACATTTGAGTGAAAGAATATGCATATTCTGTAATAGAGGAAAATTCCAACTGCCCATTCAGCGATCTTACTACAGATTCTGAGGGACTATTACTTGTTATTGTTAAAATGCCTCTTTAGCATGGTCTTGTGAAGAAAAACATGACATCAACAAGAAAGCATGGATGTCTGTCAGGGTACAAACACAAACTAAAAGCAAGAAAAAGGAGTTAAAACTCACCTTGGTG
This sequence comes from Apteryx rowi, assembly GCF_003343035.1. Taxonomy (NCBI): domain Eukaryota; kingdom Metazoa; phylum Chordata; class Aves; order Apterygiformes; family Apterygidae; genus Apteryx; species Apteryx rowi. The sequence goes on from NW_020451304.1 coordinate 18,204, forward strand.
ATCCGTGGGGGTTTGACACAGGGCTGGCAGTGGAGGAGAGGTTCTGTTCGATACGCTGATAATTCCGTAGCTGAGTGGGAACTGGAATAGGTGCTGTTTCACTGCGGGGCGATACTGAAGGCTGACAATGCCTGAAGTTGGAAGGCGTTGAGAGAGGAGATGAATAGAGGTAGCCAGGTCTCTCTCTAAACTGTACCATTGTCTGAATTTCAAGAAAATCTGAGAAGCAGGTAAATAAACCGATTCTATACTCCCTGCATGCAGTATAACCTTAGCTTGTCCAAATCTAGCTCTAACACTTCACAGAGGAAGACAAAGAACCATTTCTTACTAACTAGCTTTCTTACACTGGCCAGTATCGGATTGAGCCGAGAGGGCAGTACTAGCTCAAGCCCTCCGTCATGCATCACAGCAATCTGCCAATCCCGGGGATTTCCTGCCTATCAGCCTGCTCTGTTTACCACATTTCAAAATAGCGTTCTAGGAAAGCCCACTGCGTTAGGAACAGGAAGTTCAGCGAGCCTGGAATGTGTACAAAAGCCACCAAAGCACAGTCAGAGATAGCCCAAGAGACACAGTGAACTTACAAAAAGAAAACACGTTATGTAACCAACTCCTGACAAAGTGACCAAAGCCACACACCTGAACATTAATCCACTGACTCAAACTGCAGATTAGCATTACCCGAGTTCAGCTCGGTGTCAGTGACCTGGCTTGCCTCCATGTTCCAGCCGATAAAGGAAATCAAACCACTGCAACGTAATCAGTTATCAACACTTTTAAAAGACGACAGAATTACGCTGAAAGAATTACAAACTAAAGGGCTTTTTGGAAGACAATCAGCTTAGTATCTGGTCCTTTATTGACCATCTCTTCAGAGAATGGAAAGGCAAAGAAGAGAAATTATTAGAGGAAATGTAGAAAAAGTTCTACCACTCTTGCCACAAGCTCTAGAAAAAAAGTAGTTAGAGCACTCACTGCTTGGCTACAGCTGAACAGAAATCTGGATTTCTGATTCTGTTTGTCCCATTCCTTTTGCTATCACTGGGAATGAAATACTACTTCCTAATACGCACAGTCCTTCCTTAGCAAAAGGAAGAGGTTTGTCCTTTTACGGTCACCTAGTTACTAGATACTACCAAATAATTTGGAAGCCAGCTTGACTAGATCTGAATAAATCTGTGTTGGCGCTCTTTGGCAGCCTCATGAGTTTTACTGATTTCAAACCCATACTTGCAAAGTTCCTCAGCTGCACGTGAAGGAAGTCCCCAGCCTGGTGTACCACAGCGGCCAGCCTGGCAGAAGACAGGATAAATCTGCAGCTGTGACCACACGCTAGGTGGAAAGCCTGAAAGCATCCACGCAAAGAGAAGGCCTCAACAAGTGAAATCCCCATGAACGCAGCGGGCAGCCTGCTAGGACTAACGCGACAAGCCGAGGCAGCGCAGGGAGGCTCCACAGGCCCGACCTCCCGGAGAGAGGAAGCAGCAGCACCTGCAACAGTGACACTGCGGAGCCTATGCAGGTAGGTAGTTTTTATAGTGCTCAGCGCATGAAGTGCCTTCCCCTGCTCTCAGGCAGCTTTGCAGGTAGATTTGAGCAAGCCCTGCGTGCTGTAAGCTAAGCGGAAGCAGCAATGCTGCATTAGTGTGGTGCGGAGGTGAGATAAAGTACTTGGTCTTCCTTCCATCAGGGCTCCCCAGCTCAGGCCCAGAGCGCTCCGGTTACACATCTAGTCTGATGTGGTTTGTTACTGATTAGAGAAAGACGCTATATAGACACGTGCAGAGTTACAGACAAATCTTGTTTCTGTGGGTCTAGAGAGCAAAATAAGCATTTAACCACATAAGAGTGAACCGCCACCACCTATTCTGCCTGTTCTGACCAGAGCCTGAGAAGTGTCACAACTTCTTCCGCTTGCCATAAAGCAACATAACTATGGGTGCAATTCATCATTTGATGAACTAATCAGAAAAATCCACTGTTTCACAGGGAATAAGGACATTTGGTGAAAAATCACCCACTATGAAAGAACATTTCTCAGCCTGAAAAAATAAAAGCAGCATCCTGTAGAATCAGACACATGCTCTGCTTCCTTCAAACCATGTCCAAAGCAGCGAGTTAGTCATCAGATTTGCTCAACCAATAACCAGACCAAACTATTATAGTACTGGAAAGCGTGAACACTAGGCACTTGTTTCTAATCACACAAAAATTTAGCTCTTATCTTACTACTGTATAAAGAACACACCTGTATTTTTTACAAAATTCTAAAAACTGTGTATGACTTAAAATAAGAAATTACAAGGTATTTATAAAAAGAGTTGGACATGGACAAAGTAGATCAAACAGGTCTTTAAAAGACAAACCATCCACATTATCTGCCCTTCAGGTTAAGACTAATGCTTTCTTAATAGCCCATGTCAGGAAATTACACAAACTGCTTTTCTGATCAGCACAAAGCAGCAAACTTTTTTTATGACAAGCATTTCTAAACAAATAATGCTGACTCACAGTTCTGCAATATTAGCATAAGCCAAAAATACAGCCAACATCATAACTTGATTTCCCATTTGGCCACTCATCCTCTTTCTATTTTGTACTAAAACCAGTATGAAATGCATTACTTGGTCAAATGACAAATTTAACCCTCCTGTTTAGATATTAAATGAATAGTTCAACATTGTGCTTTACATTTTCCAGTAAAGGAAAGATCCCGGGCAGCACTGATGAATACCAATTTTATTTCAAACCATCGGAAACTTCGTCGCCATCCATACGAAACAAAGGGACCTTATTAACAGCCCTGCTGATGGAAAAGCTGCAATACACATCCAACTTTTTCATGTGGTTTCTTTGGTATTTTGAGAGACACAAATGTCAAATTCATGGTAACAGCTTCTACGGAGCCCACACCCAATTATCAAGCACAAGACAATCTAGCCACAAGACACACATCCATAGGAAACTGGGCCTTAGAAGTTCCTCTTCTCACACAGCTTCTGAAAACATATACTGCATTCAGCATCTTGACTCACTAAATGAGGAACATGCTGTATTTCATAACACCAAAGGGACAGACCAGTTATCTCTCTGAAGTTTCTGCTTTTCATCAGTTCTAAATTTAAACAGACAAAAGAATACCCTACAGACAAAAGAATACTCTGCTTCAAGGAAATCTTTTTGGGATGCATCCGAGCCAGAAGTTAGCTACACAACCGTCAGCCACTACAACACATTAAGTGTAGGAAGCCTGGAATGATAACCTAGCTTCTATTTCAATTCAGTTTCTAGTAGTCATCCACAATAAAGATACAAATAGAAGGGAAACTTTTTACAAGAGAGGAATTAAGCCTTCATCACGCACCTATTAGCTGTACCAGAAGCAGTACTTCGAGACGAGGCTGAGGACGGTTTCTGTACAGTTCCTGAGCTTCCAGAAATAGTTAATGGTGACTGCCTGTGAAAACAAGAAACACTGTCAAAAGACTGTTCTTCATACAAGAGAAAGTATTTGCTTTCCAGCAAAGCTTTCTGAATTCGAGCTGTTTACATATTCATATTAAATTCAACTTGGCATATTAATCTTAAAGAAAGTCCACACAGCAATGTAAGCCCACCACTGCCAAAAACCCAGCAACCCCTTCTAAAGCTGCAGTATCAATTTTAGAACATGAGACTTCTTTTGGATAAAGCTCAGCACACCTACCCTCCACACATCAAGAACTCGCTTGAAGCCCGCCTGCCAGCTGCTCCCAATGGCATATCATCTACAGTAAGCAGAAGAACACATTAAAAACCCACATCACAGAGCAGAATCTCAAAAAACATCTCCAGTATTACTGTTGTAGAAATAGCCATTACTGACAAGCTTTTGTGAACATATAAAAATTTTCCACAAACCGCTCTGTGTACAAAAATACCTCAGATATGACCTACAATAAAAACATAATCAGAGAAAGAAGTTCTTTAAGAAGGGTTTGGGGTTTTTTTTTTGCTATACTAACAATTTTGAAATAAAATCTACTGTTTAAGGTTACAAGGTATCAGCATTGGGAAACTTATAATAGTGTATCACAGAAACACTTCAGAGATCAAGGCACTAATTTAGTCAAATATACAACACGAGTTGGTGGCACTGTGTGGAAACCAGCTGACTGGCTTCATAACAGCAAGTCAGGTTTAGAAGATGTCATAAAATGGTAATGTGCTAAATCCAAGTCTGTCTACTGTATAAGCCAGATCTGAAGCCTAGCCTTTCATGTTAAGCATTTGTTGTGTTTTACCTGCACTTGTTTATTATCTAACGTTCTACAGCATGGACTGTTCAGTTAGTCCAGAGGTCACAATGAGCCTGCCTCCACTGAGAGATTCCTTGGGTTTATCATCAGCGGTTGTTTACAAAAGACTCATTGTTTCTAGTGCCAAAACACCAGTGTTTTTTGTGACTTTAAATGACTTTGGTATTACTGAACTCTCTGCCTGCATCATTGGCATGTCTAGCCACTTAGCAGAAGGTGAAAACATCCCAGAGGGACATTAGGATGCATGGATATCAGATAGCCTCTCCTCAAAGAGCAATCAAACTGAAGAAATGAGTTCCCAATGTGAATTAATATACATTTAGAGAAAAGAAGGCCAAACCATAACAGGACATAAAGGCATGCTACAAGTGGAAAAAGTGTTAAAATGCAAAAATAAGGAAAGTTCTTCAGATCACTTACATGAGTGATCTGAAGAGATGTTGTGTGGGACAAGAACAAAGTCATCAGTGTCACAAGAGGAGTTCTTGCTACTGGTACTGGCAGAGTCTTTAGACACTTGAAGATAGTTAGGAGGACCCAACGGAGGGGAGGACAAATTTTCTTCTTGAATATGCTGCATGTCTGGCAGAGACTGGAGGGGAGGGGGAAAAAAAAAAAAAAAAAAAGTAAAAAACAGCTATAAATCCAGTGATTCAGAATGTAGAATTGTTCTTTTAACTATAAAGCTTCCAAAATAAGAATCATCACTAGCTTCTGCACAACTTGTTGAAAAGGATGCAGGGAGCAAAAAGTTGAAAACCAGACACATTTCAGGCTGGTTTTGGATTTCTTAAGTCTTTAAAAATATAAGTTGTATTTGAATTTGGAGACTTCAAATACCAAATAATCCTGTAATGTCAATTTAGACAGCTCTATATTAAATTGGCAGTGTATTTAATTGACTGCTATTTAATCAATCATTCCTGATGATACAGATGCACCTCTTCTAAAAACCACATAAAATGAAAGCCAACAGTTCATATCAGAATAAGGGACCTTGACCACAAAGGCCAATTCAAGAATTATCTGTAGCATTCATTATGTTGCAAGTCATATCAACAGACCTAAAGGTTCGTTACTCTAATATTTGATTTTTCTTTTTTACCAAACAAAAAACAACAACAAAAAACCCACAAAGCACAACACAAGGAGCAAGAGAAGACCAAAATGTTCTACCAAAAGACAGTGGCATTCCTTGCTCTGCATTCTTTAACATGACAGTTTACACTGTCCAAGAATTGGAAAAATCAAAGATTCAGCAAGTCCTGCCTAAACACTGCAGAAAATATTTTCAAGAGACTGTTTTGAAAAACAGAGAACTTACTGGAGGAGAAGCAAAACGACACGAAGGAGAACTACCACAGGAACTGCCAGAGACTGAGCCTGTGTATGTGGGCACTGGTACAGGACAAGCTAGAAGAGGAAAATTCATGAGAAAAGAAAAAATGGAACATTCTGAAAGGCTGAACTTCAAACAAATTCATTTCCTCACTGATTTGCTTTCATAAACTCTTATACAGCTTATAAGCACAACACATCCTGAAACACACAAAGGTATTTAGTTTAAATGTCAAAGGAACTGGTAAATAAGTATCACATTTCAGTACATCATAATACAAAAGGATCCAACTCTTTTAGGCTTACAACACAGCGTCACAGTCAAACTCAGGAAAATGTCTCAAAAATACTCACTGTGATGTCTGGCAGGTTTCCCCTCCTCCCCAACATTTACCATTTACACAAATAAGTGGAAGAACAAAACTACTTACACTTTTTGACTGTTGAAACCTGATCCAGGAAAGGGTGGTTGAAAAATGCTTCTGCAGAACAAGAAACAATAACTAATGTGAGTTAACATACAAACGACATAGAACTTGAAGCCTATACTGCAGATGATAAATCATTGCTTTTCCTGAATCAATATTTCATAGCCAGAGGGTGAAGGGCTTATAAAAGACTAAAGCCTTTATGTTATATGTTGCAACTCATTTGGAAAGGAAACACAATCAACTGAATAACTTCAAAGCAAGAGCCAGCAAGGCAAACCAGGCAGGATTACTAAAGAACATTTTATGACTGGGCTTAAGGATCACATACAGTAGAAGCCTCCTCTTAGTCATCATGAAATTAGGTTCTCTATATTCAGCATGGCTTAGTTCAGTTTTAATTTGTTTTTCAAAACGATGAGTATCTTTCACTTCAAACACTAAGTATTTCCACTTCGACAGTGCGAGCATCTTTCCCAAGAACTGATGCTAACTTATTTTTTAATCTGTTAATGCTGCTCCTTAGGTGGCCAAAGATCAAAACAGAGCAGCAGCAATTCTCCTTCCCTCTTCCCAACAGCAAAACACACTGCCTGGGCAGTTGCTTCACAATTTAGAGCAGAATTACATACAATTTTCTTTAACAATTTGGTCAGTTAACTTGTTACTGTTTCAACAACAGAAGCATTTGCTTTTGTTTGTAACTGGATACACTGCGATGCACTTAACTGACTTAGCGCATCCAGTTGGCTAACAGTTTGCATGGCTGGTTTCATTCTGCAAGAAGAGACCTTCCTCTAACTAGGGAAAACTGAGGGATGGCGGAAACTAGCTGCAGATCTTTGTGAACTATAATGTTCTAGCAGTTGAGGAAAAACAATGCTGTTCATTGGACCTAAGCAAATAACAAGAAAAAAAATGAAACACTGAGGCCTGCAGTCTCTCTTCCTTCAACAACACTTTCTTCAATGACCTGATAAGGAAGGGAGGCTAGCTGTAACATAGGAACAATATAATGATTAACTTTAATACGAGGATCAGGTGTTCGAGCTTTCGTACAACACCTGCTGTTCTACTTTATATTGCTGTGAGATCAGCAAGATTTCCAATGCTATTTTTACTTTAACAACAAGCAACTGTGCTTGGTTATACACTCTCCCTTTCACTCCCTTTGCTAAGCACATTCCAGAGCAGCCCCTTTGAGGCCCTTCAGTGGCTCGGCCAAGGGAAACATGACTTTCATCACTACCAGTCTGCTCTGTATTTTTCTTTCTAAGCACAAATACAGTCCTCCACTACTGTACAGGATGCAATGAGTTTCCCCTGTTTGAAGAAACTGTAGGGATCAGCACACGCAGAGAGCAAGGTGGAAGTGGTTACTCAAAGTCTGTGTTTGTGACATATCAACTCTTCTACACACACTAGTTTACAAATCAACATCTGAATACCGTCACTGTCATATGGGAAATTTTACCCGAATATCTTGAGTTTCTTCTGGATATGATTTCTGCTGAAGTTTCTAAGGAGGGCAACTAAACCAATTTATTTCAGTCATGTCCACACACAGAAATACATGCCTGGTTCTCAGAAGAGCAATATCTTAAATTATGCTGCTATTGATGTTTTAAATTTCAAATTATCTCCCTAAAAATTGTTTGATATTTCTTGAGAGCAAAACATAGCAGAAATTAAAATGGAAAAAAAAAAGTAATCAGGGAGGTCTTAAGCATCCAGTGAAGAACCAAAAACCCTTCGAATATTCTTCTCTCCACAACCTAACAAATATGAAAAGTTAGTTTTCTTATCACAAACACACAGGAACCACATGCAATAAATGAGTCCATTTGCATATTTCAGTACTGCATCAAACCCCAGCTTGCATGTATAACTAAATAGCGATGCTCCAATTTCATAAGCAGAAACCAAACTGAGCACGTCTCAATTCTTGTTGCGACTCACCCTAGGATCTCAGCATCACAAGGGCTAATAGCTCGTGGCAAGGAAAAGCTAGGCCTTATCTACAAAAACAGCCTGAAGAAACTCCACGGTTTAAGCTCTTTCACCCCATTCCATAGATTAACATGATGGATCACCTATTTTGTTGCTAAAACACACCTCAGTATAAAATGCATTGTTATTGATAAAAATAGTTAACTTTAGCTAAGTTAACTTTAATTAGCTAAAAAGTTCAAGATGAAAATTTCCTGGGAGCTATGATAAAACCACAATAACCAACAGTGCAGTAATTTAAACCACCATCATGAATAACATGACATACAGATGCAAGTATGAAGAACTGATCAAGATTTAACTTTTCAGTTTTCTTCTTCTAAAAATGCTGCCTTGGTTCACGTTAAAAAAATTACTTCATTAGCAGGAATAGCTAGCAAAAACAACAGCAACAAAAACTCTTTTCAGGACTGAAGTGAGTAACAGACAATCCAGCCAGTACAAAGCGCACACAAACCTAAACTCTACTCTTGACTAATTTTGAAGAGGGAACAGTTCTAGCCATTCTGAATGAGTCAATGGTACTGATCTGATGGCCTTGAAATCTTAAGAGGATAGAACACAATGTTCTGCAACCAAAGATCTCCAGCTAAAGAGGAAAAGCCAAACACAGCAGTAAACTGGAGCCAAACAACCTCACTTTTGTTAAGAGACTGTCAACCTAGCATGCACTAGGCTTAGCTTCCCAGCTAATCAAAATGCAGACCTAAGCAGGCATTGCAGGAATCTAATAGTATGCTAACTTCAGTCAAGGCACAATAAAGATGCTGACCAAGTTGCAGGCCAAGCTTCCTCTGGAGTTATACAGTGGAAACGAGAGTATCCCCCAAGTGCACACTTCACATTTGTGATTGCCTGAGGCTCCTAAGGCATGTGTGTTCTCCAAAGACTCTGATTTAAATCTTACTGCTGTTTTAGAGGTTGACTGAGAAGTATCTCAAGATCTGTGGCCTACAAAGTTAAACTGGTCATGGTTTTCTTGAGAAATATGTTAATCTCCCAGGTCAGATCCTAAGGAGAGATGCTCTGCTCTTCCATGTGTTGCTTCCAAAGTCTAATAAAGATGGGGAAAACACATGTCATCTCATCTAACCGACCCTACAGAATCCCTCACTGCTAGTTTTCTGTATCAACATACACCTGTGCCAGGAATGACTAAAAAAACAAGCTAGCAGTTTGGCCAGTTTCCACTGGCCTGTGTGAAATGTCTGCCTCATTTCCACTTTTAAGTGAGGTAGCCAAATGTCCACATCACAGAATCAGCAAATTAGGTAGAATTAAAGTGACCCAGAGACAGGGTTCTTTCCCTCCGGAGATCTCTTTTCAGACTGGGGAGGAAGTATTCATGCAAAGCGATCAATGAAGAATTCTGCTTTGCAGATGCCATACTTCTTCCTGAAAGCAAAAAACATTTTCCACAGCATATCAAAATCAGATGCTTTCTGTCCTTTTTAAAATTTTAGAACTCTCACAATTATCAAGATACAACTGTTGTTTCTACTGCTTTTTGGCTTAAAAAAAAAAAAAAAGTAGTGGAAATATCTCACTAAAACACAGAAGTCTCTAAAGCTAGCAATTTTTAAGCATAATAGTAGGAATTCACTTTAGCAAATATGAACAATTTTGTTACATCACATCTCTCATTGCTCTCCTGTACATATACATATAGCTTCCAGGTCAAATCAGACACAACCTGTGCCACCATTAAAACACTTAAGGTATTTGCAGTCTTCAAGAGAAAGTAACAAGGAGTAAACAATTTAAAGCAGCTTCCTGAAGTGGGGTTCTTCCATTATTTTTTATTACATTTCTGCAACCAAAATGACATGGAGATCAGAAATGTTTTCAGRCAGTTTGAAGCCAAAAGAGGAACTAACGTAACATAAAAATGACTGTGATGTGAAATTTAAGGTATATTATAAGGAAGACAGTTGCATCCCCTGGAAAATAACCAGACTGGAAAAGCCGTTTTCCTTAGTCTTTGTGCAAATTGCTACCATATATTTGCTGGTCAGAGGTAAAACCTCAGCTTGCAGAACAAGGGTTTAGTTGAAGACTTCCCCAACGGTTACAGACACAGGTATCAGAAGAGAAAAACTATAAATAGTGTACGATCCAGTAATGTCAATACTGTTYCTTATGTTTTTCTAATCACTAACTTTCTAAAGACTTACAGGCATACAATGATTACAAAAACGTTGTTTCTTGGAAGCAAAGAATTGCATGTGGGGCATTTGCACTTTATGATCTTGTATCAAGGAGTAGGTGCTCCACATCAACTGCTTTTGGGCTTGAATGGAACACTGCAGGAAGCAGAAAATTTAAAAACAAACTATCCACTCTCCATAACATTCAGTTACCACCACTTTTGTGAACTAACACTGGCGGGGGGGGAGACCGTACTTGGAAGAATTAAACCCATCTACATTTCACAACTCAACCACAAAGTCATACTTTACATATACCACTTACTACTGACTGACAGCAGTTACCCAAYAGGTTTTTTTTTGGCTACTCCATCTCCTTTATGACAACAGAGAAGGAAAAAAAAAGGTTTCACTTGGTGTAACTGGCTGGAGACAAAAAGTCAAGACAGTTATTCTGGCTACACAAACAACAATGAGAGTCAAGAGAGCAAAAGGAAGAGTTACATACCAAAGTCCATCCTATCTTTTTGGTTCCTCTGAAGCAAACCCAACAGCAGGTCAGCCAGATAAGCTGATGTTTCCCTAGGAATGCTGCACACAAAAGGAAGCAAAACATACATTACATTTCTATTAACTACCCAGGAAGTCAACATTCTGCCATGTCCCTAAGTCTTCACTACACACGCTCAATAGCCCTAAGACAAGACACTTTCAGCTCAGCAAGGTACAACAAAGGCAAAATGCAACATGAGCCTGAGATATTATAATCTTCCCTGTCAAGTAAGCAACATCAAGTGTTTTTATCAATCCCAGGCATTCCCAAAATGAAAAAGTGTTCAGTCAACAAATATGAGTGAAGAAAAGGCGATGGTGACGTACCTAGGAATCAAATTCCTGTTCTTTTCATAAAACATTCTCAAGTCTTGAGGACTATTGGCCTGTCAAATAAAAATGTACATTAATTAAAGCTCAGTTTAAGGGAGAAAATAGCTTTCTTATCTACACACASACACACACACACACAAAAAGGAGGGTTTTGCATATGGGCATTAAGGAGAAAATCYAAGCACAGCAGTGACTTCAGTTCTGAGTATCCTTATACTTTTGTCCAGGACTGAACACACTGATCTACAAAGACTTAATTCTGAGCAACTTCTCCTTTGGTATCCTCAAGCTACTTGGCCTTTGAAGCACTCACACTACACTCAGGGCATCACTCCTTACTTCTGCTTTCATCACTAGAAGGAAACGCTCCAGGAATTCCCATGACAATATAAACAGCAATGGAAAGAGGAAAGGCAGAAAAGTGTTACCTGAAAAGGTGGTTTTCCAACAAGACATTGATAAATCACAGTTCCTATGCTCCACAGGTCTGCTTTAGCATCATAGTGTTGAGACATAATCACTTCAGGGGCCTGAAAAGTACAGGAGAATCTTGGAAGGCAAAACAAAAAACAAAGCCATAGAAGCACAAATTACGCAGTTCGTCTGCCACATCAATCTCAGAGCAGTATTAAGAGACCAATTTACTGAAAAGAGTAAATATTTTAAGGCAAAAGTAACATTTTAGTCTGCATCATTATGCAAATTGAAAGGTAACAATTGTATATTATCTAAAATGAAAGCTATGTTTTAAAAACATAGGTTAGAAATGTCGATGTTCTAAAGAAACAGGCTAACAATCTGCATGTATGGAAATAATAGGTGTTATTTCATTTAYGCAGTCCAATTTGTGGGCAAATAACCAAGCACTTCACAAGCAATACCATCATCACCATTTTACAGATAAGAACATCAAGACAAGGGAAAGTGAAATGATTTTCCTATGACCATACAGCAGGTTAGTGGCAGTGCCACAAATAGCTCAAAAAATTAGAAGTGATYAACTCCAAATTGTTTAAAAAAAAAAATGAACAAAAAGACATCCATGTATGAGAGAATACATTAAATAACTGGAATGAAAACATCAAGTCGTTTTCTAGTATTAGTGTAAAGATCTTCTAGCTTGTATTCCATCATCTTCCACTTCTCCAGAAACTGGAAAAGGGACAATGTCTATTTCAGGAAAAAAAAAAAGGCTTGCATAGGGGAATTAACTACTTTATGAGCCAAAAAATTGATGCCAAGATGTACCACCTTTTAATTTRCCAAGATTTTTCTTTCCTGCAGTGCTAAGGAACATTCAATTTGYCTCTCATTCCTTTTCATTTTAACAATTGTGATCTCCAAATCACAAGACAACAGATGTTAGTGAAACTATGGAAAGGTGAACTGCATGCCACTCCTAATACTCCTGAAGCAACAACAGGCATTTGCCCGTCTGCAAACAGTAAATTATTTCATTTGGTAACAGAATGCTTGAGATAAGCAACATAATCTGAAAAATATTGTTACTTACCATATACATAGGGGAACCGCACAGAGTTGCGGCCATCATGTTGCTATGCAGATAACGAGCAAAACCAAAGTCAGCTATATAAAGAAACACATTTGTCAATGAAAAGAAAGATAATTTTCTACTTTTTATGGTCTAGAAATGATCTTTTATTGAAATCTAATATAATTACCAGTCAGAGAGAAAAAAAAAGCAGGTAAAATATATAGCTAACTTCATGGAATAGCAAAATCTGTGTTATACACTGAAAGAAGAATGCATCATCTTCCAAATAGCAAGCCAAGAAACAGCAGTGGCATCATTTGTACAAACTGCCGCTCAGCCAATTCTCCAGCTGCAGAGTATGCTGCCTGGCGTCAGCAGGAAAGGATTAAAGTCAGTGGCTAAATATAAATGGTTCATTAAGAGTGATGAATATACAATCTGCTTCAGTTAAATCACATCAGGTAAAAGTTTAAGAAATGAAGTTTTCAGATGCCTGAATTTTCACACAGGCAACAGGATCTGAAATTATCAAGTAAGGAAAGCAAGAGAGGAAGTTTTGCCTCTGTGCTGTTCAGAAGATGGAGTGATTTTGTTGGAATAGACCTCAAATCTTGCATAAGCAAAAGCATACAAAGAACCTGTTAAAAGCAAGGTCTTTTTCAATGGACACTCAACAGACAGAACAACGAGAGATCAAAATGCCTGAAGTCTTCTAAGAAGAGAAGTTTGGTAGTATCCTGAACAGCTGATATCTCTCCCCAGTTACAATGCCAAATCTCCTTCTGCCAAAAATAGGCCATAGCCTACATTTCTAAACCTTTCAAAAAACCCATAGGCGGGTCTACCACAAAAAAAGCCCATCTGGAACTGACTGACATCCCACATGCATACTTTTTTGAAATGGGCTAAAGGCCAATCAAAGTTTCAAAAATTACAGATTTACATCTAATTAAAATAGTTTAATATTAGAAACATCAGCTTGATAGGGTTTTTCTTCCTGCAGATTTAATCAAAAAGGTCTTTATGACTCAAGTTTTTTTATACTGAAAATCTGCATTGCAGCATAAAGCTCATTCTTCTGGACTGTCTGATTTGCATCAGTTTAATACACAGCATCAACTCCATAGCCAGTGCATCCTCTGTGCTTTAACTACTTTTGAGTAGAGGAAACAACCAATAGTGATGATTTACCTTTAGATGAGAGAAAAGCATATTTACCTATTTTGATGCGTATGCCACTGACACTCRACTTCCTACGACTTGCGTAAGACAACAAAATGTTCTGTGGTTTAAGATCTCTATGAATGATTCCTTTACTGTGCAGAATACGCATAGCTGCTGCAATCTGCTGGAGGAACACTCGGATGGTATCTTCACTAAGAGTTCCTTTAGCTGAAAATAATATATACGGTAGCAGAGATGAGAAAATAAATGTCACCTTTGGGCAAAAAGCAATAAATTTCACAGTAATCAACAGTGAAAACAATGAAGACAATCAAATCAGTGAAATCTATTCAAAACGATCCGGTTTCCTGTATTTTTCTATAAATGTATACTCTCTAATTATATATTCATCTCCATAGTGTTACCCTAGCTTCAGCACTCTAAATTATCTGTTTTACAGTAGTTTATTCAATACAGTAGCATAATAATTGTAAAACTTCAATTACCATGTAATTCTAAACCCTCTAAAAAGGCAAAGAACCACAGAAGCCATGAAAATAAAACTCCACAATTTATAGCATTAACAGTATGCACGATCATGTTACAACCTGAAACTTTAAATCTGTTTTTTCTTTAAACAAGTTATGTGAATGCTGATAACCACTCCGATCACAGAATTCATCCATGATAAAATACATTCTGAAGGGAAAAAATAAAATGTATTTTTGCAAGTCTCTTCAGAATATATTAGCTCATACTGCAGTCTGAAAAAGTACTGAACACAGGAGCTGGATTACACCATAAGAGTCTTTCCAAGGATTTTAATGGGAGGTGAATTAAGCTTTTAATATACAGTTACCATAACAATAGCTGTTCACAAAGAGATTCATTCAACATACTGTAGACGTAAAGGCAAGAAGAACAATAAAGATGTTCACCAGAAAAATATGAAGATTAAAATATCTGCTCAAAATTTTGTTYTTAAGAAGAATCAACTTGTCATGATTCTGTAACTTCTGCCTTCACTTTGGGCAGAGCCATGCTGAAGGGCGAAATCTCTATTGAGCCCAAACCTCCTCTTTTTGTACAAAGCCTCATTATATAAGTAATTCAATGCATTTTTAAGGTCACATCTTGGAAAAGAAAGTGGGTACAATCAGGAGACAGGGAGCAACACCCAAAAATATGACTTTAAAAATAGGAACTCAGCAAGTTGTTCACCATGCTACTTCTGGCTAGATAACTTTTTTCATATATACAAATAAGGGAACATTATATTCAAGTGTTTTGGAAGGAGTGACAAAAAGCATTTTCTGTCTATGCATTATTTTATTCACTTTTATTCTTAGTTTGTGGGTTTTATTTTTAATTACAGTGATATTTAAAATAACTTGGAATTATTTTTAAACAAATGCAAAACCTTGTTTCTCCCTGCATCATCAAAATTTAGTTTTCAAGTTCCTGGAGTCGTATACAAAACACAACAAACAGCGCTCCACYGATGACCTTGACTGGAGACAGTATACAACACTAAACAGACCCTTGGTCTGTCCCTGTACAGACATTAAGATTTTTCTCCATTAGTTTCAAGAAAACCATTGGAAAGGTTGTACAACAGAGACAGGTGACAGCAGTCCAGCTCTCCAAAAGCAAAAGGCTTTTTTTTTTTTCCTCTTTTTTCCAAATAAAAGAAAGTGGAGCAACCAACAAAAAATTGATGCATGCTCAAAGCAAGGGACATGTTGCAACCCAAAACTTGCAATGTGTAATTCTGGCTTAACATTTACAATTGGAGCTTTGCCATTTTGAAGCACTTGTCTATCTAGCTTTACTAGTGCTAAGACCAAACAGGCATCACAAAACACGATCAAGTATCCTGAAAATTAACTGAAATGCGCCCAGAAAGTTTTGACATACAAGAGTGTACTTTCTTCCAAATTATGCCTTTGGGAAGGAAGAACAAGGAGGAAGGACAGCTCCAGTTCCGCTCCATATCCATGCACCTCTGTGTAACRGGAAACAGCCTTACTATATCTGAATGCAGCATCCCTAGCATTTGTTCAAAATCAGTTCTACATTAGCTGCTTTATAGGAACGATTAATGAATTCAATGAATCTTATAACAAGGGCACTCTAAGATCACACCGGGTGAACAAGCATTATGGAATTCAGCCATTCCACAAATAGGAAAATAAAGTATTTAAACCACAAGCAAAGTCTCAGAGAAATACTGATGGATTACACAAATACAGAATATAAACATGTAATGCAATAGCTTCCTAACAGGGAAATATAGCAATCAATTACCTTGTAAGTAATCTGCCAAATCCCCACCATTGCAGTACTGTTAAGAAAAAGAGTTTTTACTCAAAACACGAGCACTGAAATACACATGAGAATTTTTACTTTGTAATCTTTTTATTAAAATTAGAAGATCCTTTCCAGTTGTTTGTCTTMATACTGTTTTGTCAATTATTTATAATTATTAATTCAAGGTGTAACATTTCATTAATACTTTCAGTTTCAAAAAACAACACTGAATAATTTATGAAACAAAAAAACTGATAAATTTAGTACTGCACATGAAATCAATGATCTAGTTTTCAGAATTTTAGCAAGTCAAGGTTATTTTGTAGCTGTGTCCATTAAGTTAATCTTTTCTTAAGAGTTTTGTCCAAAAATCACCTTTAAAATCAGCCAGAAAGAAATATACATTGACACATACCTCCATTACCAAAAAGACAGAATTAGGCATTTCCTAAAAGAGAAGGAAAACAAGTTCCATTTATGAACGTGACAAGACAGAGCCTAGAATACTCGCATTAACCAAGTGTAATACGCGATCTTCAATCGATCAACAGACCTTACGTTAAAGGCACTGTTCTGATGGTAGCAAATACTAAGTTCCCTATAATGAAAGATTTCACATTTTAAAGAGGCATTAATATGCATAAAACAATCACCAGACAAAATCCTGAAGACTGAAGCTGTCCTTTCAAAAAGCATCATACAGTAAATAGTATCAGCTTCTGGTGTATTTTGCTCCCTTAGCTTTCAATTGCCTCAGACTGATCTCTCCACTAATATAACCTCTATATTAAGAGCCCCTACTAATCAGCGTACCTTGTTATCACAGATCACTGAAATGAGTCAGTGATGGGATAGTAATATTTAGTCACAAATATACTGGATACAATTCAAAATTGAAAGCAAGACAATTCAGCTATGAAAACCAGTTTTCTACAGGAGGAATTCCAAAATTATGTTCCTTGCTTCTTGGCAAAACAGCTTTGGTTCTGCCATCTGAAAAACTGCAGGTCAGTCAGAAATCACAGAGCAGTCCGTTACATGTCTGAAATAAACTTTGGATCCCCAAATGCCCTGTTTTGCAGGATACTTGGTTCAGGATTCTTGCATATTTTTGTAAATTATCTCCCTCAAGGAGTCACTGACAGAAGCATGTCCCTAGCACAGCCTTAAYACCTTATAGCAAAGATATGATTTGATCATATCAATAGGATGACAGTCCTATTGAGATTTTCCAATGCACTGACCATTTTTGACCTATTTGCAACTTGAATTGCCTCYCTTATAACTGAGTAAGAGTCACTGAAAGACACATTAGCTAACTTCTAGCTATAGATTGTCTACACACTTCACAAAATGCAGTGAAGACTTCTGTGCTTCAACTGGACTGTTACAAGAATATTCATCTTTTTACAAACATTTATTTTGTGTCAGGAAAGAAAAAAAAGCCTGCCTATATATACACACACACCAATAATCAACATTAAGTTTTCTACAAAGTCTCCTGCGTAAAACATTTCTGCTGTGCCTATAAAGCTGAAGATGCTCAGAGATTTTAGACAACGTAAAAACATTTTTCCCCTCTAAGGTGAGTAAGAATGAAAGCAAAGAACACAAAGAACTAGAAGGAAGAAACAGGCAAACATATACTAAATAGGATGATGTTTTAGTTAAACAGTACACTGAGGTAGTGTTCACTTTAAAATGAATTTAAGCATGAGTTGTTTGAGAGTTTGTGGGAAAATATGTTTTAAAGATACTTTAAGAGAGTGAGAGGGCATACCAGACAAGGTCAGGCATGCACCACATTTGGAAGCAGAACTGTAGACAGTCTGACTATATTCTGCAGACTACTGCCAAAAAAGTCAAGAGAGACATTGCATGGCAAAACAAAAGCTGTGAACTTAGCCATCTTGCGCAGTGTTCCTTTAAAATCTTAGCACATGTTCAATTTGACCACCCTGGCAAGAACTATCACAACAGAGAATCATTTTCAAGGGTCCACAAACAGGTCAGTATCAGCTAGGAAACTAAAAACAAACAAAACAAAACAAGCAAACAAACAAACCCCTGTGCTTTGACTATAACCCCAGAGCAGGATGCAAAGATGAACTGGGGGACTCTGATGTAGGTGCTCACCACAGGCCCAAACTAGGGAAAACAATTTCCCTAAATGTCAACTACAACACAGAGCACATGGGACATCATAACCAATACGAGCCAAGCGCTACCAGCACATCACAGATACAGACACTCACTGAAGCTTCCAAGAATATATATTTAAATCTAAATAAACATCAACACTAAGCAAAACCAKTTCTGTCTGGCAAAACTCAAAGACATAAAACAAACATCAGAGCAAAATGGTTTCATGAAAAAATTCTCTTTCCTGAAGGAGAAACTTTTACTCAAAAACTCCTGAAGTTCAAATGATGTTACGCTAGAAGAATGAAAAGATAAAGTTTACAACCGCTTTGAACAGTAACTTCTAAGGTACTGTCAAGCATTATTGCTCTTCAAGAGATCTTTATTAAGATGATACCTAATACATATTCAACTGCAAGAACAAATACAGTTTTGAGATGAACCGGATGTTTTAAGGTTAATTATACTAGGCCACTTCACTTTCTGGAAGCATTTACTTTAGTCACTCTCATCTGCGTTCCAGAAAGGCACTTGAGGTTTCTTCCAGCTCAGAACATCAAGCGTATTACAGATTTGTTTACATTCTGAAATCAGTTTCAAAGAAAGCAAGTTTCTAGGAACATTAGTCAAATCTGCTGGGAATGAAGAGCTAACTCCAACCAATATAGAATATTAAAGCAGCAGTAGATCACATTTGGGGAAGACCCAATTTTTCAGTGTTTCTGGAACAACCGCGGCCAACATGAACCATAATTTGCAATCTTAAAAATGCCTCAAAACCTAGGTGCATTTTATTAGAAAGTCAATACATTAAAGCAAAGAAAGACAAGTGACTACCTCCCCCATAGATTACTAAAAATATGTAATGATAAAGCTTGTTTCTTTCTACGTTGCTCCTYTGCAAGAAAGTCTCCTGAAATAAAAATTCATCTTCTTTCAGGAAACCTAAGGACGCCAAGCAGCAACCCACATCTAGAATCACAGCATCTGAATAGTCTATCAGCACTAACTAAACTAATTCCAAATACTTTTCATCATTTTGCCCAACAAAAGCTAGTCTCATACYTGAAGAAAAAGGGAAGAAGCCAGGACACCTGCTTCCACTCTCGTCTCTGACACACTTGCTCTGTGACTGCAAATAAGCCTCCCTGACTCTTTTTTCCAAGCTTGACGAGAGGAACCACCATTCCCTCAAACTGGAATCATAAGAAGCAATTCACCGTAAAATGCTCTGAAGTCTTTGGAACAGGAGTTGAGGAATTTTCTCATACAAAATGAGAAAACAGAAAGCTATCAGCAGTTATCACTAGCTTCTCTTGTGCTTCAAACTGTAATGCATCAATCCATACTCCGAGATTGTGGTTTATCAAGCTGAGAATTCTGCCAGCTGAGGATCACTTCACTTACAGGACAACGATGATATGCTAAAAGCATGGAATTTGTCTCTTCTCCAGTGACAAGAAGAAAGCTTAGCAGGTGAATATCCATCCAAACACAGTAATCCCACAAATCAGAAATAAAAGTCCCACAGAATTAGTGGCTCAACTACGCAACATACACTGTAGAAAAACAGCAGTTTATGATCATAATGCTCAGCTCATGACAGACATTTAGCATCACAGAACTAAGAGAATCTGTTTTCTGGATTCCCTTGGAAGCAAAGTCATTTCAGATGAAACCCTTCCCTCCAGAAACAGAGTTTATTATTTGTCCTGTCATACTAGCCCTTACCTCCCCAGGCAGGAAAGCAGATTCTCACTACACGTGAGCATGCTGCTGAAGTCAAAGTAAAGACTGCAAAGTAAAGGCAGGCTCTTCTGACTACTGCATATAGGTAGCACCATGAATTTAATCTTTGGTTTCTGAGAAATAATGGCAAACTGACAATAGAGTAAAATTACAAACCCTACATTAAACATGCACTCAGCATATTTTAAAGTTATGTTTAGAAGACTTAAGAACTGAACTATTCTATCAAACTCCCAAACTTTATCTGGACTTCTAAATCTCTCCAAATTAATCCCTGAATATTTAGTTCCTATAAAATTTTGGTGTTTAAAAACAGTATTATCAGTGTTATTTTGAGAGTTTGTATCATCTAAAATCAAGTGCTTGATCTGATGGAGTCTTTAACAGTTATATTTTTAATGAAAATACAGAATGCTTACAATAATTTACAGTAAATATTTTGACTGTAGTGTTCAGGTATTTTCTGCAACAGTTCTACAAATATGCTGAAGCTTACCCACTGCATTCAAATTACCCATTCCAGTCTATCCTCCAGATATCTGGGACCTGCTCCACAATTCACTAGGCATTTTACGGATCACTGGGGCTTTTTTTTAGCCCAATGTGCAACTTTGCTCACAACAAGATTATACAAGTTATCTTGGTTCCTTCATAATTTGCATTCACAGTTCAGAAAGGGAGCTTCTTCACAATAATATGATTTAGGAATATGAAATGCAACAAACATTAAATACCATTTCCAACTGCTGTTGGAACTACAGACTATAGACTACACTCAGTTTTCCTCAAATAGCATTACTCAGTTTTTTCTTGACTAATATTTTTGACTAATAATAATCAAACAAATCACTGGGTTAAAGTCATAGTAAGGAGTGCCTTATTGCAGGTCAGATGAATCCTTTTTTATTAAATCAGCAGAGCAGATTAGAGGTTTCACAAAGATTTTCCCAATCTGGTCAAAAGTCATATCTAATTTGTATTGCAGAAGTAATGTTTTGCATAGTGCTCATACCAAGCTGTCCAGCCACATTTCGTACCAATTTTCCCTCATAACCAAACATCTTTCAATACCCCACCCATGCAAACTTCAGTTCAAAACATCTGGAATAGTTCATCAATTCACAGTTTCTCACATTTTGCATTACTGTTTTTGGCCAGCCTGACTGAGAATACAATCTCCATTTTGAGAATATATTCAGAAAACAAGTCAAATTCAGTATACACTTTTTTCCCCATTTAAATTATTTTGCTGAGAAAACTATTCCTATCATCGTTCTCTTGACTAATGATCTTTGTTGACTTGCTAAACAGAGCAGAGTGCTCAAAAAGGAAGATTAGTAAACCAACAYACTTCTGATCCAACATTCAGGAATAAAGCTGATCCAGCAAGCTATTGTAAACTGCTTCTTGAAACAGTAAAAGCTTTCAAAAATTTACATTTACATACAGTTCATAAAATTATTGCAGCTGAAGTTGTTCTGGCCTACACTTCTACCTGGCCTAGGAGAAGAAAAAAAATCYAGCAAAACAAATGTATGTTCTGTTGAAAAAAAATTATGGAACGTGACTTTTCCCTGAAAGTCTTGCTTTATTGCTCTA
This sequence comes from Apteryx rowi, assembly GCF_003343035.1. NCBI lineage: Eukaryota > Metazoa > Chordata > Aves > Apterygiformes > Apterygidae > Apteryx > Apteryx rowi. Next base: position 39,775 of record NW_020451304.1, read on the forward strand.
AGTTTTCTTGACAAAAACCTGGTTTTGTTCCTTCTTATTCTGAATCTAGGTTTTCCTTGCAAGATGAAGTAAAAGATAGCAAAGGCTAATAGAAACAATTTTACAATTCTGAAAGTTAACAGGTATACCTTCTGGAAAGAGATTAAGAGGCAATATATTTGCCAAAACTTGCTGTGTTTTAATCCCAGACTTCCAGCAGTTGTCTCAGGGGAAGCAAAGTTCCAACCCAAATCACAGGCTCAGCAGAGTAGTTCCATTTAAAAGACATTAATTGAAAAAGAAGTCAAAACATCCATGGTTACTTCTGACAGTTGTTGCTAGAACTCTAGAGTATTGGCAGACACATACCCTAGATTTCTTTTTGGTTAGGAAGTCCTCCTTTAGAAAAAGCTAAAGTCTGCAATGAGCTTTTAGTGAGCTGCCAAAGCAGAAACGGTGGCAAATAAATAGTTACTACACTTTTGCTCCAAGTTTGTAAATTCTGTTTAGCTACAGTTCATGATCCGAGTCCCAAGAGTATGAGTTAGCCTGACAGCTTGTGTGCTGCTATTATCTGATTAATTTTCTGATGTTAATTTGTGCTCTATTTGCTATAATTTCTTGACCAGAAGTATAATCTTCATTTTTTGGAACATAAAAATTATTTGGCAAAAGTTCTAACGATTTAGTGAAAAAGTACTGATACACATTTTTTTGAAGTTATTTCTGACTGTATTACATGACACTTCCATTTTGCTTTGCGAGTGCACCACAGCAGCAGCTTCTAACATGAAAGGACTGAACATTCTGTTAGTTCCGACTAAATGTTAAGTCTCAGACTAAATGTCAGTTGACATCTGCCTGTAGGATTCAAATAGTATGTAAGCTGCCAATTATTCACATAAAAGAGCAATCAGCCTTGGGAAACACGCCACAACAGCAGTATCACTCACTTGCTGGTATGTGAAACGCCATACTTTAATATACATGGCAGGTATGAATCTGAATAGTCAAACACACAACCCAAAAGAAAGGCAAAACTGTTCTTAGCACAACAAACACCATTCAGCGCACTCACATGCTTGAAGACCTTCCGAAACAGTTTTGAAATACAGACTATAGCATGCAGGCACAGCAGGTGAGTTAAGGACTACGTGGTAACTTCAGCTCTTTGCTTCTATGGGTCGGACAAACTAACTGGCTCTCCCTGGCCTTCAACTCCTGTTCTAGCATCATTCTTCGCAGGCCAATACTGTGGTGGGTGACCTTCCGGTTACCACCGACTGCCAGGTGGTATTTCAAAACCTTTACATTTCCTAAAGGGTGGGGGTTTTTTTTGTCTAAAACTATTTTTATCATTCTGAGAGAAAAAAACAGCAGCAAAATTATCTGGACAACATGTTTTCATACAACTATTCCCACTCAGGAARGATGGATACTGAAAATACAGAGGCCTTAATCAAAGAGCTGAGGAAAAAATAAAGATATTGAGACATCCTCACTTAAAAGATGATGGTCCAGAAAAGGCTACGATGAGAGAATGGAGGCAATCAAAGCAGTGAGACACCAAGCTCAAGAGCACACCCCAGAACGCTTGAAGCAATCACCCCAAGAAACACAGGCAATTCCACCAGACCAGCAGGACTCTTTGGGTAAACCTAACAAGAATACTTGATTCACATTGGTAAAACAGCAGAAGCAGCTGTCAGTATTTTATCTGCTCTGCACCAACAAGCTTAGACAAGGAACAATTTCTGTTCAGATATTGTTTCTCCAATAACAAGCYAGAAATTAGTTATCTCTAAACTACTGTTCAAATAGCAAACTTCAGACTCCATACAGCGAAGGCATTAATTCATTCTACTAAAACACCTCTCTCCAAGATACATTACAGGCTTTCATTCTGGTGTCTGACATTTTAAAGAGGTTTTGAATTAAATTATTTGCTAAAACAAGCACTGTCTGGCACTGTGAAAAGATTAGCTCTATTCAACACACACTTGGGATCATGAACTGTACAAAACTGTAAATTCACGGTCTAAATATAGCACATTCCAAATAACTTACTGATACCTTCATACTCAGTAGAGTATTTTGTTCAAGGACCTCAAGGCACTTTACGCTGTTAAGTTAATGTTGTTTTAGACTCTCTTTGCTTTTGAGAAACAGTGGATTACAATTCCCTAATTAATGTGATGAGATCCAAGATTCTCTGATCTTCTTTGCAGGATGAATGATATCCCATAGCATTACCACAGGACAAAAGCTCTCTCTCTATATATAATATATATTCTTACACCACTTTAGTGTTATGGGAGTTTATTCTGGAATGAAAGAATACCAAACTCTTGCACAAGACGACAAGTAAAAGAAATGTCTCAACAGTTTATGTCTTGCTATCCACCTATTACGTTCTGATTTTTTTAAACACCTCACTTTGTGAAAAAATTGATTTCACCTTTAGAGGTGAATTGCATATATTCTTTTTTCAGAGCCCTGCTACTGCAAAACATTTCTTTCTCACAGATGGAAACTTCATATTTAAATGTCTCCACAAAAGTCTTTAGTCTTAGAACCACTGCTCTCCACATCCTGTTTTGTGCAGATCCCTCGGCTTCCGAGATGGCACAAACAGCAAGGATAGACTGCTCACGTAAAATGCTTAACTGCAGATCAAACCTGCTAGCACTGCATGTAACCACCTTACAGAAATCAAGGACAATTATTGTGTTGGCATCAGTCCAAGAGATTTTAGTGCCAACCAATGCATATAGAACATTAACGGCTTACCAATTCATTTGGGGATGTCTCCAGATGAATGGGCATGTCTAGTAATTTACCTCAGTGGAGGCCACACATACTAAAAGTAATATATGAAAATGGTGTTCATAAGGAGCTGAATCAACAGCAGTGTAGAAGGTTTTTAAAGGTTCATGTGTTATCAGCAGCATGGCTCACAGGTTCTCCTTAGATCTAATTAAAAGTCTTAATGGCATACATGTTTTTATTACATGGACTTGTGCGACTGATCACAGATCATGCAATAAGAAGACAACCATAAATGAACAGAGAGATGAAAGAGAAGAAATATGTGAAACTACCTTATGTGAATACAACTCAAAAAGAAGCCTTCTGCAATATGCAAAACATTAACTACCCTTTCATTCTCAAACTTAAAAGATAAATTCCAAATTGCTGTGTAGGCATACAGCTTTAATCTCAAAGTACYGCCATTATGTACAAGTAATTTCACTTACCACAAAAGATGTAAAAATATCTATTCTTCATTACAATTCATTTACACTTTTTTCACATGGTTTTGCCACTTACATTGCACACCAACTTTTCCATCTGAAAACTTCGTACAACAATTAGTTTGGGGATTATTCAGCTAAACGGTCTGCCAAACAGTATATCTGAAACACGAGCATTTTCTTATTTCAAACTAAGGTTAAAAAAAATTTCAGACCAACACAACTATAAAAATAAAACAAACTGCCAGTCACACTGAGAACTCCCTACTGTGATACAGACTCCACTGGCTCCAGCATGGAGAGGAAAAAAATAGTTTCTGCAGCTTAAAAATTGCCTAAATTCCCAAAGTCTTATCTACTGTACTATATCTCTGTGTTCGCAATACTATGACAAACAAAAAGGGCAGTACATGCTAGAACATGAAATCCTAAAGAAAATTAGTAGGTGTACCAGACTACCAGACATGCGAATGCCTTGCATAGTGTTCATTCTTGCTGGGCTATAAATTAATGTAATCATACAAGTTAATGATGTATAGTATTTCGCAAACATAGCCCTATGTAGAAAAGGAAAGGCTTATTTGTGCAAGTGTCACATTCTCTAGACTGTATTTGCAAAGCAATTTCTTCTACAGAAGTAGCATCATACTGCCAAGCTTTATATTCGCTATGAATGTATTTGAAATATATCCAAGGTATGAGACACATTTTTTCCTTCTCTTTGCTGTAACTGTTCTTTTTATTTAAGTGCAGCATTCAGTGACAAGCAGGAACATCCCCTTCTCAAATTGAGAACACAGGACTAATCACTTAAGAAGTCTTGAGACTGACTCTAAGAGCACTCTTTCACCTGTAGCAGAACAGGTATGTATAAAAGTTATGTTTCTAAATAACCTTTATGTAAAGAAATCACAGACAAGTGTAGTACTCTGTCCTCTCCTCCATAATGGATGCTCAGTGCATAAATCAAAAGGAGCAAGAGCGTCTTCAAGGCTTAGAGTTGCATGATGTACAATGTTAAATTATCAAAACACATCATACCAAGTCAACCACCTTCAGGTTAAGCTGCAAAACTTAAGAAGTAATCTTCACATATAAACAACTGTACATGATAAATCAAAAAGTCAGCTGCTTACTCACACACCAACACCCTCAGTCAGCAACTGCAGTTTCTCTTAAGATGTCTGGATATACTAAATTTAGGATGCTGAGACATTATTTCCATGTAGCATCTCTCAGGAAAGCTTCATCTCTTCAAGAAGTACAAGAGGTTATACTTTCACAGCAGCTAATATCATTCAAAACGCAGAGTTCTGAAGTCAAGACACAGAAGGGAGAGAGTCTACACACCCAAATGGGAAGTTTTGATGCACAGCCCATTACAACATGAACACCATTAATTGTATCAAGGGTCAATAGAAGTTACAYGTCGTGTAGGGCTATATACAATAAAACCTGAGTCTACTCAGTGTATATCCTGTGAACACAGATTTCCATATCTAGAGATAAACATCTATGTGTAAGCTGAAAATCTTTTAGGACGCAGGCATGCAAAGACAGAAAATGCTGAAGAATGTTGAAATGTCTATTTTACATTGCTTTAACTATGCAGCGCCCCAAGGGCTGTTCTTAATAATTTTATTTGTAAATGTGATTCTGTATTTAAGATTAGAATTGAGCCCAGGAGATAAATGTATAGTTCTTATTCAAGCAGAAGGAATGGCTGCATAACTTACATCATCTTGTATTTAGCTTTACTCAGCACTAACAGGCTTTAGGATACAAAAAAATCAACTTCCTACCAAGTAGGATATGTTACCCTAAATAGGTGATAACTAAGGAAAAATACTCCTTCACCTCATCARTCAGAATCCTGGGAATAAATAAGTAAATAAGTAATAAGAGGAAGACAACTTGAAGCAATTTAATACCTACTTCTACTTGAAAAGATCCAAATAATCTGCCCAACCTTTATTCTCTCTTTATCCTATCTGTTTAGCATAGGTAAGTAACAGCAGTATATATGTGGGTGATCACATTCTTCTACTTCCGTCAGTTCTTCCTCACAGTGACACAGAGCCATGCAATACATTTCTTTGCTACAGATACCTCAAAGGCGCTGCTCCTTTTCTACACAGAGTATTTAAAGTCATGATGTCTTCTTAACGTCACTTGCTTCAGATCAACTCCTACCAGTACATTTTCCTTCAGGTGTATTCACTCATTATCCACAAACACCCACTTCCCAATTAAATTACAGGGCCAAGGAAACAACGCTAGTTCAGGAGGAGAATAGCTACTGCCACGGATACAGCGATACAGCACCCAGCCCAGCCAGCTGATGCTTTTTCTCTAGAGACAGGACCAGACTACACAAACAGCCTCTGCAGAGATTCTCAGGCTTTCATTCGCCCCTGCTGCCAGAAAGCGAACCGGACTCCTCACAGCTTTCTATCGCAACTGTGCACCTGCTTATTWAGAAGAGCCAATATAAAACAAGCGCATGATGTGCTGAGGATGAGAGAACATCCCCAGGCTGCTGCTAGGGAACTGGATTTMTTTTTCTTAATACCAAATCAGTTACACCAACAAAATGCCATTTAAAAATTTCTACTTGCCATATATATGCATTATATTTTCATAAATAAATTTTAATGTTGAGAAAGGCATCAGGATATAATTTACCTGGACATCATAGAGAGCTACAATGTTCTCATGCTGAAGTTCCTGTAAAACAAAATATCTGTATTATGGAAATAGCCCATTATTATGATTGTTTAAATTGAATATGCCAGGTGATAATGAAAGAGAATCAAATTTTACACAGAAAGATAGTATCCTTTTTTTTGCCATCTGATGGAATTTGGCGGAAATCTCAGCTATTTAGACAATAATAGGAGGAACAGGGAATTAGACAATAACTTCAGAGCAATCATAAGAAGGTTTGATTCAAGAATTTTTTTTCAACGTCTTGTTATAGGAAGTACTACAGCACAAGATCCTTTGATGAGTACTGAAAACTAACTAAATTTAATTTTGCAGTCTCACACAACTTCTTGCTTAGGGGAGAAATCAATCACATTATTTTCAAGTCAATCTTCCCATTTTACATAAAATGGAAATCATGCCAAATAACACCAAATAAAACTTGCAGGTCAGTTCAMGTGATTACTTGCAACTGCTCAAAATAAAAATGTCTCTGCTGAGTACTTGCAGCACACTAACTTAACCAACACTAGAATTTCTAGAATATAATATATACACTAGAATATAATATAGTGATGCGTCTCAAGAAGCTTGAAAACATGTAAAGACAGCAACACTAATAATTACCACAAAGCTACATAAGATGAAATTTAGTGATGTTCAGAGAGCATCCACAGAGGCATTTCATGGAAAATGGCACAGAAGAACTAAACGATGCTCTGTTTTATTTTGTTAGACCCACACTATACTTTTAAGTCAATTAACACAACTCAGAAGTGGGAAGACTGCTTTATGAATCAAATTCAGCACGCCAATTTTAGTTTTCAAGCCACCTTTGGGCAAAGAAGATAAAGATCAAAGATTGAYGTTTCGGCCTCTGCTATGACTTTTGCTACACATACTGCTTGGGAAAGGCGCCAGACTAAGCATCCTGAAGGACAAAGTTTTCTACATGTGCAGTAGGTAAAGCACAGAAACTGGCTCTACAACAGTTTTCCACTAAAACTAAAAAATATGCCTTTAACCTCTTCCGAGGCTATTGCCTGAACAACAAAAAAATCTGCCTCTTTTCTTGGTCTTTTCAGTTCTGGAGATCTTCTGGAATGAAGAAGCAAAAGGTGGGATAGCAATTACTGTGATATTACCCATGACCCAGAATGAACTAGGTCAAAAGTCTCTTTTCTTTTTAAAGTAAAGCAGCTTTAGAAACCACTGCAAATTAACATACCTTCAAGATTTTTATTTCTTTCCCAAGTAGAATTTGTGACTTTGACAAGTTCTTTTTGTTAATACTCTTTATGGCTACTTCCCAATCAGTTTTCTGYAAATAAAAAGAAAAGTATTGTCAGTTTTATACACTTTATCCACTAACAGCTAGCTGGTAAAGCAGTGGAGGAAATGCAGTAAGATCATCCCTGCTCTACCTGCTTGTGATTACTCCTACATCACATGACACCATCAAGAACTCTGTTCCATTCCTCAACAGTTCAGAGCTATCAAAATCCAGATACGCTGCATTTCCATTGACTCTAAAGCCTCAAAAAAATTATTAAAACGTAAATAATCATGCACATGCCATTTCAGTAGCTGTGCTGTTTGCTTTTTAGTCCCCTCTCAATCATTAAGGTACTTTTAATCTCCTTCAAAGACTTCCTAGCTTCAGCTTTCTCACACCCTTACACGCTCGTACCAAAAACAGCGCAGGAAAACATTTGTTTAAAAATAGCTCGGCTATTTATCTGTAAGGTGGAAGCATCTCCATCGGCCTTTAAAGTTTCTAACGTTTTCATTTTTCTTAAAGCAAAAAAAAATCCCTATACTGCACCCCTCCAAGCCGCGGTCACTCTCCCCCTGCTCTGAAAGGATAAATCCMCAAATTCGCAGAGCGGTTTTCTGGAAAGCGGGGCGCTTTCGGGCACCGGCACCAAAATAAACTCYCACGGCCTCGAGAAACCCATCGCGAAGCTGCGAGCACCCGGGGCGATGAAGCAAGCCGGGCCGGGCCAGGCGACACCTCCGAATTTAGGAAATCTTCGGCCARTCCTGAAGGGGAGGATTTTGGTTTTGTTTTTGTTTTTTTTTTTGCTTTTCCCCTCTCTCCTCCTCGTTATCCAGCGAGATAAACATGACCCCGCTGCCAAACAAAGGGCTCGGCCGCCCCTGCAGCGGCAGCCGCCGTTATGCGAGGCGGCGGCACGGCGCAGGTGGGAAGGCAGCCAGGGTGCTTTAAAATTAGAAAAATAATAAAAGAGGATAATAATAATAATTAATAATAATAATAATAATAATACTAAGGGGTTTGGCAAGGCTCGTGGCGGCAGGCTCGGCCCCGGCAGCAGCGGCCTGGCCCTCACGCCCCGGGC